>NC_136413.1:33182500-33187500 GCF_051521515.1 Lactuca serriola
AGTTTAGGAAGAATGCTAAGAGTAAATCACAATTAATTTGGAAATTTTAATGGTTCTATATTTAACACTAGGTACCTAACAGCCACATATTCCCTATCCCTATATATATATATATATATATATATATATATATATATATATATATATATATATATATATATATATATATATATATATATATATATATATATATATATATACCCAAATAATTGGGTCATTTGTAGGTTTGCACTTTGTCCCCCTCAAATCCGACCGTGACGAGAAGTTATGCAAAATTTTAAGATTATAAGTAATATGTAACGTAATGCTTTCAATTAATATATTATATCCTTTCAATTGTAGTGTTGTAAATTATACATTCCATTAAACTATAACTATGCCATCTACATAAAAATAATATATATAACATAATTACGTAACATTTTTTTAACTACAACATTTTGATAAAAATATATATATTATAATGAAGCGATATAATCTAAACTAGGCGTATAACCTCGGCTTTAGGGATATCAAAAAGTCTCGTGGGACCCCGTACCATTTGGGGGAATTTTTTTAAAAAAATCGGGGGCGGGGACAGCGGCGGGGGCAAGGTTAACCCCCATTTTAATTTCGGGGGGCGGGAGCATGAGTAGACAATCCCGTCCCGAAACCCCCACAGGTTAAATATATATTTACATATATTAATTATGTAAACATAATAAGCAATAACATGATTTTGATCTTCTAAAATTCATCAAAAAATATGTTTTTAAGTTGTTAGTATAATGTTTTTAAGATACCATAACTTTTTTATTTTTAACATGTAAGATTTGGCTATAAACAATTATTTGTTACCTAAAAAATAGCTTCTTTTAACCTAGATAACAACTTTTTTTAGCAAAAAAAAAAAGGCAGCTCAAAATCAATCGGGGGCGGGGATAATAAAGGGGATTCGGGGGCGGGGGCGGGGGTAGGAAGGCTGGACATTTCGGGGGTGGGGGCGGGGACGGGGGAACCGGGAAATTTCGGGGGCGGGGGCGGGGAATGCGCTCCCCGTCCCGTTTGCCCCTGTTGACATCCCTACTCGGCTTCGCCCGAGGATAATTTTTTTTCGTCATTTTTAATGGGCTTCAAGGCAATAATAATAACATTTTAAGGACCTAAAGTAGCAACCTGCCCTAAACTATTGTGGTGAAAACCTAAAACATCTAAACTTTACTATTCCTAAACCATCGACCACCACCACCACTTACCACCATTGCTACCGACCACTTACCACCACCGCTCATCACAACTACCCACTTCCATCACCTATCTCCACCACCCGTCACCACCACCCCACTCATCACCCACCAAAACCACCATACACCACCACCACCACCACCCACCCACGCACTACTACCACCTATCACAACCACTCATCACCACCACCAACTATAACCACCACCCCTACCACGACCCACCACCCCACATGTCACCCTTACCAACCTTCATCGCCATCACCACCAAACATCACCATATTCCACCACCCGCCTTCACCAACCCATCAACACCACCACCACCGACCCACCCACCACCCGCCACCCACAACCAATACAAATTAACTATCACCAATGACCACCATTTACTAACCCCCCCCCCCCCCCCCCCCAAACTCCACCACCATCACCATCCCACCTACCACCACCCGCTGCCGCCACCACCCCCACCACCAAATCATGTCTATATAAATTATATGTGATTAGATACATATAATCACACGCAATTAAATACAAGAGAAACATTATTGAATCGAAAGAGGAAAAATAAATCTTGCCTAAATAATGATATGTGACTAGATATGTATAATCACATATGATTTATGTGGATAATATTCATTTTCTCGTTTTCAGTTCAATAGTTCGTCTCGTGTATTTAATCACAAGTTATTATACGTATTTCATCACATATGATTTATATGTAAAATATTTGTTTTCGTGTTCTTAATTTAATACTTATTCTCGTGCGTATAATCACATGTGATTATATGTATCTAATCACATATGATTTATACAGAATATAAATCATATGTGATTAGATACATATAATCACATGTGATTAAATATATTTAATCACATATGATTAAAGTTGCTAAAGAGCAACTATTGAATCAATAACATGAAAATGAATATTGTCCACATAAATCATATGTGATTAGATATATATAATCACATGTGATTATATATATATATATATATATATATATATATATATATATATATATATATAATCAAATATGATTCAGTAGTAGGTCTTGTGTATTTCATCACATGTGATTATATGTAGTTAGTCTCATATGATTTGAGTGTAAAAGTTATTTTCACGTTTTTGATTTTATAGTTGTTTTCGTGTATATAATCACATGTGATTACATGTATCTAATCACATGTGATTATATGTATCTAATCACATATGATTTATATGAAGAACATTCATTTTTTGTCCATACAAATCATTTGTGATTAAATACATGAAAATGCGAAAATGAATCGTATGTAAATCATATGTGATTAGATATATGTAGTCTCATGTAATTAAATGTATTTAATCATATATTATTTATATAGACTATATTTATTTTTGTCTTTTCGATTAAATAGTTGATCTCGTGTATTTTTTCACATGTGATTATTTATAATAATTATTATGATTATATGTATTTAATCACACATGAATAATATGGACTATGAACAACTATTGAATTCAAAACACAAAAATGAATCTTGTTCACTTAAATCATATGTGATTTAAATACATATAATCACATGTGACTAAATACATGAGAATAATTATTGAAACGAAAAACTGAAAACGAATATTGTCCATATAAATCATGTGTGATTAGATATATATAATCAAATGTGATTAAATACACGAGAACAACTATTGAATAAAAAACGTTAACATGAAGCTTGTCCACATAAATAATATTGTATACATATAATCACATGTTGTTATATGTATTTAATTACATACGATTTTTGTGGACAATATTCATTTTCTCATTTTCGACCAATAATTATTCTCGTATATTTAATCAAATGTGAGTATATGTATTTAATCATATATGATTATATGTGTAATCATATATGATTTTGTGTTGTTTATTAAATAGTTATCCACATATATAAAATCTCATGTGATTATATGTAACTAATCACATATGATTCAATAGTTAGTCTCGTATATTTAATCACATTTGATTATATGTAGTTAGTCCCATATGATTTGTGTGGAAAAGTTTTTCTTTCATGTTTTTGATTCAATAGTTGTTTCTATGTATATAATAACATGTGATTATATGTATCTAATCATATATGATTTATATGGACACAATTCTTTTTTGTCCATACAAATCATATGTGGTTAAACACACGAGAAAGCGAAAATGAATCGTGTTTTTATAAAGCTTATGTGATTAGATACATATAATCACACGTGATTAGATACATATAATCACATGTGATTATATATATTTAATCACATATTATTTATGTGAACAATATTTATTTTCATGTTTTCAATTAAATAGTTGATCTTGTGTATTAATTTTTTTATTTATTTTCATGTTTTCTATTAATAGTTGATCTCATAATTACAACATTTCTTTATGAATAATATCCACCATAGAATAATTTATATTGTGTGATAACATTGCAAAATTGATTATATTGTGCAATAAACATGCATAATTGTTGATGAACTGTGAAACTATTTGTAAAAAATTGAAGTTTTATGCAGCCTCTTCTATATAAAAAGTAATTACATAATTTTCGTAATTATATAATTGATCAATTTGTTAAGCATTACATCATACATGATTATATCTTTGTGATTATTCCTTTTTTCCTTCATAATATCATGTTAAATGCATTTCCCAAATGTGAAATGAAAAAAAAAGACTCACCATGTCAAGAGGAAATGCTAGTTTAGATTACTGATGAGATTGATGATAATATTGTCATTTGTGACAACATCAAGCTTAGGGCTAGGAATCTGACCATTGATTAAGATAATCTGCAAAACAAACGTTAAACACTAATTAGAAAAACTAAGAGTAAATTTCACTTAATTAAAACTAAAAAAACAAAAGTGTGAAGCAATTAGAGACTTAAACAATCAAGAACCTATTGGGGGACACCAAGAGGAGAACTTGTTGAAGTCGGTGTCGTGTATTTATTTATATATGATTATGTGTATTTAATCATATATTATTAAACCATATTATCACATTATACTATATTATAAGTTTATAACTAGTAAATAATTTTTTATATATAAAAATTGTGTTAGATAACTAGGTCTTGTATTTGATAACACAATTTATTATTTGCTAACTAATTAATAAGATAAATAATTTTTTTTGAAACCGGCAAATAGATTATATATAAAAGAAAAACATAGATAAATAACTAAATGTTGATTTTAAAAATACTCTATAGCAATTAATGCATATTATAGCCTTAAAAACTAATCGACTAAACCACATCTCATAATAAATGAATATGTCAACAACTTAATAAGCATTAATTTGTTTTATGTCATATGCTTAAATATGAATTTCGCTATAAATAACTTTCAATCAACAAAAATAACTCCCATAATTAAACATATCTTTATTAATTTATAAAGATTGAATAGAAATTTATTTTTGATCACAACAATCAATTACATCATATCTTGATCTTAGTAACATTGGTTCCTATGTACAAAAATTTTCAACTCATTATCATTAAGAAATTATATATGTATTAGATTAATAACTAAATATTTTAACAAAATACAAATGACATATCACACAACTTTCATTAAATTCAAATTTCATATTCAAACAAAAGTAGTTATCGATCATATCCTTTGAAAAAATTTCAATTAAGAGATGAGGGAAGGAAGAAAGTGACCTTAATGGAAGAGGTAGATTAGGAATGTGCTTTTCTAAGATGGAAAAGAAGTGTAACCATCTAAAACATATCACCCAA